>NC_084703.1:50192598-50199168 GCF_033807575.1 Cydia pomonella
TTGTTCCATCTCCTATCGTCCTGGCAATGGGGCTGGCAGGGGCCCTCCCTTCTTAGCTTCATAAAGCAATGGCCGCCTCTCGAACTCGGAGATCAAAGAGGGAGGCATCCCCGCCAGAACCAGTGCCGAGTTGAGGGAGACGGTACGGTAGGCTTTGCACACTTTCTGGGCCACTCCGCGTTGCATCACTGCCAGCTGCTTTTGGATACTTAATTTACTTGCAGCATGTGCCCACACACTGGCCGCGTACAGGACGATAGGCTCTATAGTTGCCACATATATCGTTTTAATTACATCAGGGTGGAGCCCCCATTCTGTCTTGGCCGCCCTGGACAATTGTTTGTAGACCGCTATTGCCTTCCTGCAGACGTTCGAGACATGGCCGTTAAAAGTAAGCTTTTCATCGATGGTGACAACCGAGTATTTTTAATTCTTTTGTCATCGCGATGCTGGCCCCGCCCATAGTCAGTCGCGGGGTGTCGTACTTAAGTTTCCGCGTGATGACCATGGCATTTGTCTTTTGCGGTGCGAATCGAAGCTTGTTTCTGACACCCCCACTCCTGAGCACGGTCGAGAGCAGAGTTTGCGCGCATTTCAATTTCTAGGGCAGTGTCCCCATCGATGATAAGCACGACATCATCTGCGAACGCCTGACAGTAATCGCCTCTTTGTTCATAGCTTTTTAGCAGTGGGTCTAGAAGTAAGTTCCATAGGATAGGGCCCGCTATCGAACCCTTGCACGCATCCTTTGGTAGTGTCCAGGCCATACTGCTCTCCCGCATATCTGACAGTTACCCTTCGGTTCGTAAGGTAACTGTCAACTACACGTCTTAGCTCCACGGGGCAGTTTTCATCCGCCAGGCGGGTTCTTATAGCCGGCCACCAGGCACCATCGAAGGCCCCCTCTATGTCCAATGATATTAGTGTTACAATTTTCTTTTGATCTAGTTTCTTTCTTATATACTTCATTAGAGCGTAGAGGGAGTCCTCGGTGCTGCGTTGTGGCATAAACCCATACTGGCGGTCACTGATTCGTGGAAGCAAGTGGAATTTAAGCCTGGCCACCACCATCTTCTCATAAATTTTTCCTAGGATCGGTAGCAGTCCTATGGTCTGTACGCTTTGGGCGTCGTGTATTCTCCTCTACCGGGCTTACGAAGGACGACCACCGTTGCGGTTTCCAGGCCTCAGGGAAGTATCCTCTGTTAAGGCATTTGTTAAGGAGCGCTTGAAAAGCTTGTGGATCGGTTTCTATGGCATGGCGACAGATGTCTGCGGTAAAAACCATCCTCCCCTGGGGCTTTTTTCGGGTTGAAGGAGTCATAGGCTCGCTTTAGTTCCGACACTGTGAAGGGCGGTTCGCAAGTGTTATCTTGCTCCCCACTATTCACAATGTCGGCTCTCTCCCTCACTTCGCGGTGGTGGTTGTCGTCGCTGGCGGTGCTGTCCTTGGGATAAAAGGCTTCCGCCAGCAACCGCACAGAAACTCTTTGCGTCGAGCACCACCCCATCCTTCTCTAGCGGTGAGTCCTCTTCCCTGCGTGCGGTTCTTCCGATGACCCGGTAGATCCCCTCCCAGACCCCTTCCCTGTTTTGTTTGTGGCAGAACTCTTTCCAGCTGTCAACTTGGGCTTTAGCCGCTGCCTGTTCATATTCTCCCTTGTGTTTTACATATTCCGCGACTACTTTGGACCTCCGGACGGGGGCGGCACCCTTATCCTGCGCTTCCTAGTAGCGACCTCCTTCTTCATTTTCGCGAGTGTCTCGGACCACCACGGCAAGGTAAGGTCGCTGTACTATTTTCTTTTTGGGCATAGACGATTCACAGGCCTCATTTATTGCACTATTGAGTTCATGTACTGTGTTCTCTATTTGAATGTTGTTGTCTATGTTTTCTATTTCGGATTTTTCGATTTTGTGTTCTAGCATCAATTGTCTGAGTTTTCCATGAAACTCAGACCAATTGGCTTTCCTGGTGTTAAATTTCCTTGTCGTCCTGTGTACCGTTATGCCCACCAATTTTTTCAGCTTGACTTTGAATAGGATGCCATTGTGGTCCGAGCTTGTTAGCCCTTGGTCTACCCTCCAGTCGTCTACCAGGTCCACATGTCGGTGGAGCAAGCCGTCACATCGACATAGCTCGAGTAGTGTTTGCCGCCCCTGATGGTATCGTAAGTTGGAATATCCCCTTTATTCAGTATATGCAGTCCAAGCTCGCCCAGTGTATTAGACAACTGTTCGCCCCTGCCATCCACTACAGGGCTACCCCACCATGTACTTTTTGCGTTGAAATCTCCGCCCACTATCCACCTCCGTGGTTCCATTTCATTGCAATTTTCTCTAATTGCTCGAGGTGGGGTTCCATAGGTTGGTCCGGTTCGAGGTACAGTGAGACGAGTACGACCTCCCAGGCGCTGGTTTGGATGCTCACCACCACGACATTCTCGGTGGTGAGTTTCGGGTATTGTGTTACTTTGATGTCGTCATTGAAAACTGCGATTGCAGCCTTAACTGTTCCTTCCCCCGCGCCGGTGCCCTGGAAGATCCGTACTCCACTGTAACTTCTTGCCAATTTTTGCCCCCCCCACGTAGGGCTCCTGCAGAAGCGCGACAGCAATGCCTCGCTGTTTCGCCTCCGCATAGAGCTCCTCGTGGGCGAGTTTTCTTCCGCTGCAGGTTAGCTTGTGCGAGCTGGTAAAAGTATTGGGTTGCCAAGGGCGCTTTAGCAATATGCAACGCTCGACCTTGCTATCCTCGTCCCATCTTTTACGCGTTGGGCAAGCCAGACTGAGACGCATTGTGTTCCGTGTTCCTCCAGTCCGGCCTTTGCACAGTTTCCGGCAGTTCGGTGGGACTTTCGCGAGCCACTCAGCACACTCGGAGCGTAGGTGGGGACCAGCCGCAGTGACTGCATAAGTCCGCGGTCGCAGTGCAGTATCGCTTTCCCGTGGCCGTAGCCCAGGCAGCGTGTGCACTGCACCGCGGCGTCTGGTCCTCGACTCTTACGCGTTGAGGGTCCACATGGACGGTTTCCCACCTCCGTCGCCCTCTGCCATATGACGGAGAGACACAGACCACAACGTGGCCAGTATGTGGGTTTCGCGTTCTCCTTCTATATTTAATCTCCACCCTGTTTTCTTCGTCCTTGAGGTCGCGAAAATCCCCTTATTCTGATTTCTTAGGGCCCTCACTATGTCCTCGTCGGAGTTTATAGTGAGGACACTCCTAAGGACCAGGAGCGGGTCCTTATTTTTCGCATCCTCAACGACAGATTTGTCCCCTCTTTCGTCAGTCTATCTTTTATCTTATCCCTTTCCTCCTAGTTGCCAAGGCCCATTATGATTTTCCTATCCTTCGCTTTCCGTACCCTCTCCACCTTGATCCCCCCTCCTTAGCGTACCACTGCTTCCCTGATCTTGCGAGGACCTCGTCTCCCGTTTCGTTTCATCGTCGAGGTTACAACCACTGAGTGCAGGGTGCCTCTCCTTGAGTGTTCCTGCACCCTGTGTTACGTTTAAGGATACGCCGCTGCTACGCTTGCGTACGTAGCGGTCGTTGCCAATACTCGAGAGGGTCTCCCGTTGGGTCCTCCATCGAGGCCTTCAGCTCGTCCATTTTCCTGCTGCTTTACTTCTATAAGCCTGTTTGCTCCTCTAGTTGTTGCCAGGAAGGTGTCGGTGTCCGTTCCGGCCAAGTTTTTAGTGACCTCTTTCTTTCCCTTAGGGCACCTCCCTGTATTGACTCCGAGTCTCTCCTTTCTTGACTCGGCATCCGCTTCCTTCACCAGTTGGTAAGCCTGTCCAGGGCCTCCAGGACAATCGTTTTTTATGGAGGTTTTGGACGTTTCTCCCCTCTTTTATGCTCGCGGGTCGCCTTGTCGTGGAGGACTACGTGCCTCTACCGTTCTGCTTGCGTAGACCTTTTTTGCAGGTGCAGTGGGCGTCTTTTTCGCCGGCGAATATAATGATTGTGTTTTGGCGTGCAGGGCCGGCCCGTGCTGTCTCTGCGGATTCCGCGTTTACTTGCTGTTTTGTTTCGGTCTTCGACGGGCCGGCCTGTGTTTGCGTTGCATCGGCTTCCACGATTAACACCGTGGGGGCCGCGAGGGCTGGCTCCGATGTTGTGTCAGCACCCGCGGTCCCCGCCGGCACTGGGTTGGGTGATAGGTGGAAGGTCTTACCCAGTTCCCATTCTCCGATGCTTCTTCTAACCGACGGTCGCAGGTTGGTTTTTTCCGGCTTCGTGGGCGACATCTCCGAAGCTACGTTCTTGATGGGGGTCCTATACATTGAGTTTGACGTAATACTATATCTGAGCCCCTGTAAAGGGGGGGTTTCAGTGTCGAATAAGGTAGAGTCGAAATGAAACACAGAGAATTGCCTATGTAGAGTCACGAGACAAAAAGTTTGCCGCCTCTGTAGAGGGGAGGTGGCCCACTGGCGATCGTGATCGCCGTCAGATTGTGAGAAAAGTTGTAAAAAATAAAAGTAAACACAATAATTTTATTCCAAAGTGTACAGTCAAGTATTATTATGGTACAAAATATAGAGTCACAAGACTCTACTATCAGCTTACTACCTAAAACACTGTATATAGATACAGCAATCACTTATAGCTAAGCAAAGGGTCACTCGCGTGTACCAAAAAATTTTTAGACTCTATGTAGAGCCGAAATTATTATGTCCAGATAGATAGCTCTCCTCGAGCCCTTTCCAACGATACCAAACACGGCCCCGCTATTCCTTCTGGTTCCAGGAGCTACAAGGGACTTGAAGTTTTTGGTTTCGTTCCCGAAACCGGTTTCTAGATTGGGTATCTGTCTGTAACTCCGGATCCGCTGGCCCGACAGGTCCGCGCTTGGCTCGTTTTTCTGGGCTCGGCTAGCTCTATCTAATGGGAGCACTTCAGGGGGGGAAAATTTTTCAGATTTTTCAGTTTCCTGAAAAGTCCTGAAAACGTCTGAAACGTTTCCCCTCGCCCGGGGTAGTGCCCCGCTGATTTCCTAGAAGAAAACCCCAAGCTCTCTACGACCTACCGTTTTGGGAGATATCTCGGTTTAGATTTTCCAAAATGGCGGCGAGAACTGTCAAAGTTCAACTTTGATCGCTGATATCTCCCGTTCCTGGGTCGGAGAAAGCCCGGATTTCGACGGCTTATCTGAACTTAACCTAATCTATCGGCTGAGACCACTTTCAGCTTCGAAATTTTTCAGAATTTTCAGACTGGAAATCGCCTGAAAATTCCTGAAATGGGTCGAAGGTGGTAGAATAGACGCTTCGTCTTTTCTTCAGGGATAGAAACCGCGAGCCTCTAGGCCCTTGGGTTGTCGAGATATTGCGACTTGAAATTGGCAAGATGCCGCCGAACTGTCCAAACGCAATGTTTGAGGGGCCGATATCTCGAGAACCGCTGGTCGGAGGAGGTTCGGGTTTTCTTCCCTGCCTCTCGTCTTATCTCCTCTATAATTTAGGGAGTGGTCTCGACCCTTAGAAATTTTTGTCAAGATATTCACCTGAAACCTGAAAATACTGGTTTCTGCTCAAGAAACACTGTCTTAGGTGAAAATCCGACTTTTTTACGTCAAGCGGTTGCCGAGTATTTGCAATTTGAAATTTGATACCAGAAAAAAACAAAATGGCGTTTTCTGGTATCTGGGCCAAATTAAAAGATACGGGGGTCCGCGTTTTTGGGTTTCCCGATGTGGGATGGCAGTTCTGAAGCTAATTTTAGTGAGAAAAAGTGATATTTTATATTAATTTAGAATTATATGGCCAAAAATAGGTTAAAATTCGATAACTTCGGTACCCCTTGACGTAAAAATACACAAAAAAAATTGTAAAATTACACAAAATACACACGCTATAATACACAATAATATCTAAATTAGTCCTCATACAAAATTTTTTACAAATTGGGATATTTTTCGAAATTTTTCGAAAAACTTCAAAATTTTCTAAAGCTACTTTTGTCCACAAAGTTTTCACACTTTACAAGTCTGTTGTACCAGCTAGCGCGCACAGGATTTCACTCCAAAAAGTATATGGTCTGACTGAAGATTTTGCTCTATTTAAGGTTGAATTTTGAATTTTAAAAAGTCTATATCTCAGAAAATAAATGTCCAAAAATTTTGTTTTAAATACCGTTTTGCTCGGAGAGGTGCACTGCTTGAGACTGCGCTGTGTGTTTGATCCGCTCACCGCCGGTTCGCCGACCACGCCACCACGTGGTTTTTGTTTTCTGCGGATTGTGCTCCGACGGGTGCGTCTCCCAGACACGTGTGAGGTGTCGGCGTGCGGGGCTCGTTGAGGCGCTTCCTGCGGTGTATCGCACGTAGCGGTGTCAGCGTGCAGTGACGCAGCGTATCGGTGTTTGTGATCACTTAACCTCCAAAAACGGGGTTTTTAACACTTAGGCGGTTTTTTTCCGAGGTGTCACTTTCACGCACTGTGATCCAATAGATGGCACTCACTTTACCCGCACACAACGACACTTGTTTGGGCTTGATACGTTGAAAATTGCCACGTCCACGAATTTTTACTGCGGAGCTCAAGGAAGAACGATGTCGCTACG